>NW_027069383.1:0-32500 GCF_037157495.1 Lathamus discolor
TTTACATCAGCCTCCAGCAGCGCGCTGCCGCGCATCCACCAGGGGGCGGTATAGTGCCGCCGAGGCTGCGCTGCCTCCGCTCTATGGCTCCCTATGGGGTCTGCCTATGGGTCGCTATGGGGTGCCTATGGGTCGCTATGGGTCCCGCCCTAGAGGACGCCGTGTACATGGAGCCCACGTCGGACCTGGCGAGTACGTCCTCAACGAGACCGGGCGCATCTTCTACGGCACCGAGGAGCAGATCGTGGAGCGCTCCTGGAACTACGGGCAGGTAACCCCCCAAAGCGGCCGCTTTTCACCCCAAAACCGGCGCTTTTCACCCCAAAAGCGGCGCCGGGAGCGTGCCAGCGGGCTCCGGGGGGTCGCGAGGATTCAAACGCACCCAAAATCGTGGGGTTTCGACCCAAAATCAAGGGGAAACGGGGCTTGGAAAGGACCCCCCCCCCCCCCATTGATTCTGGGCTCTGTGGGTGATGGAGAGGCCGGGGATGGGCAAAAGGAGCCCCATTGGTGTGGGTCTGGCCCCATTGATATGGGTCTGCCTCATTGATGTGGATCTGCCCCATTGATGTGGGCCCGACCCCATTGGTGTGGGTCTGCCCCATTGATGTGGGTCTGCCCCATTGATGTGGGTCTCACTCCATTGATGTGGGTCCAGCCCCATTGATGTGGGTCTGGCCCCGTTGGTGTGGGTCTGGCCCATTGATGTGGGTCTGGCCCCATTGCTGTGGGTCTAGCCCGTTGCTGTGGGTCTGGCCCCATTGCTGTGGGTCTGGCCCCGTTGGTGTGGGTCTGGCCCATTGGTGTGGGTCTGGCCCTGTTGGTGTGGGTCTGGCCCCATTGATGTGGGCCCGACCCCATTGGTGTGGGTCTGCCCCATTGATGTGGGTCTCACTCCATTGATGTGGGTCTGGCCCCATTGATGTGAGTCTCACTCCATTGGTGTGGGTCTACCCCATTGATGTGTGTCTGCCCCATTCATGTGGGTCTCACCCCACTGATGTGGGTCTGCCCCATTGATGTGGATCTGCCCCATTGATGTGGGTCTGGCCCCATTGATGTGGGTCTGCCCCATTGCTATGGGTCTGCCCCATTGATGTGGGTCTGCCCCAGTTCGATCAGGGGGTGCTCGACGCCTGCCTCTACATCCTGGACCGCCGGGGGATGCCCCATAGCGCCCGGGGGGACCCAGTGATGGTGTCCAGGGTGGTGTCGGCCATGTGGGTCGGTCCTGTGGGGGGTGCTATGGGTCAGGGTGTGGTCCTGTGGGGCTGGATGGGTTCCTATGGGGCTGGAGGGGGTCTTAAGGATGGGATCCTATGGGGCTGGATGGGTTCCTATGGGGCTGGCTGGGTTCCTATGGGGCTGGAGGGAGTCTTAATGATGGGGTCCTGTGGGGCTGGATGGGGTCCTATGGGGCTGGATGGGTTCCTATGGGGTGGGATGGATTCCTATGGGGTAGGGTGGGTCCCTATGGGGCTGGATGGGTTCCTATGGGGTGGGATGGATTCCTATGGGGCAGGGTGGTTCCCTATGGGGCTGGATGGGGTCCTATGGGATTGGATGGGGTTTGGCACCCTATGGCCCCCATTGGCCCCCGCTGTCTGCCACTGGCACCCATTGGCCCCATTGGCACGCTATGGCACGCCTATAGCACCCACTGGCACCCTATAGCACCATTAGCACCCTATAGCACCCACTGCCCTCATTCCCACCCCATAGCCCCATAGTCCCCATACCCCCCATAGCCCCCATAGCCCCATAGCCCCTATAGCACCTCATATCCCCTATCCCCTTACCCCCCATACCCCCCATATCTCCCCATACCCCCCATGGCCCCCTATAGCGCCCCATAGCCCCCATATCCCCCATCCCCCCCCATCCCCCCCATAGCCCCACAGCCCCATACCTCCCTATAGTGCCCCATACCCGCCATACCCCCCATATCCCCCATACCCTCCATAGCGCCCCATAGCCCCCTATAGCACCCCATAGCCCCCATAGTCCCCACAGCCCTATAGTGCCCCATACCCCCCATATCCCCATAGTTCCCTATAGCTCCCCATACCCTCCATAGCCCCATACCCCCCATAGCCCCATAGATCCCTATAGCACCCCATAGCCCCCATACCTCCCATACCCCCCACAGCCCCGTAGTCCAATAGCCCTCTATAGCGCCCCACAGCCCCATAGCGCCCCATACCCCCCAGCCCCATAGTACCCCATAGCCCCCACAGCCCTATAGCGCCCCATACCCCCATGTCCCCATACCCCCCATATCCCTATAGCTCCCTATAGCGCCCCATACCCCCCCATATCCCCATAGCTGCCTATAGTGCCCCATACCCCACATACAACCCATAGCCCCATAGCCCCCTATAGCGCCTCATACCCCCCCAGCCCCATATCCTCCATACCCCCCATAGCCCATATCCCGCTATAGTGCCCCATACCCCCCATACCCCCCACAGCCCCATATCCCCCATACCCCCATAGCGCCCCATAGTCCCCTATAGTGCCCCATAGCCCCCATAGCCCCCACAGCCCTGTAGCGCCCCATAGCCCCCATATCCCCCATACCCCCCACAGCCCCATATCCCCATAGCCTCCTATAGCGCCCCATACCCCCCATAGCCCCCATACCCCCAACCTGTACAGCCCCATAGCCCCCATACCCGCCAGCCCCATAGCGCCCCATACCCCCCATACCTCCCATACCCCCCATATCCCCATACCCCCCATAGCCCCCTATAGTGCCCCATACCCCCCACAGCCCCATAGACTGCATAGCGCCCCATACCCCCCATAGCGCCCCATAGCGCCCCATAGTCCCCCATAGCGCCCCATAGCGCCCCATAGCGCCCCATAGTCCCCCGTACCCCCCATAGCGCCCATAGCGCCCCATAGCGCCCCATACCCCCCATAGTCCCCCATAGTGCCCCCCAGCCCCATAGCCCCCCATAGCCCCCTATAAGCCCCCATACCCCCCACATCGCCCCACATCGCCCCACATCGCCCGCAGGTGAACTCCCTGGACGACGGGGCGTGCTGGAGGGGAACTGGAGCGGGCGCTACGAGCGCGGCACCAACCCCTCGGCCTGGGCGGGCTCGGTGCAGATCCTGCGCGGCTTCCTCCGCACGGGGGCGCCCGTGCGCTACGGCCAGTGCTGGGTGTTCGCCGGCGTCGTCACCACCGGTTGGTACTGGGCTGTACTGGGGTGTACTGGGATATACTGGGGTGTACTGGGATATACTGGGGTTTACTGGGGTATACTGGGGTATACTGGGGTATACTGGGCTGTGCTGGGTCTTCGCCGGCGTCGTCACCACCGGTAGGGCCGCTTTGTACTGGGCTATACTGGGTTATACTGGGTTATACTGGATATACTGGGATATACTGGGTTATACTGGGCTGTGCTGGGTCTTCGCCGGCATCGTCACCACCGGTTCGACTGGGTTATACTGGGCTATACTGGGTTATACTGGGATATACTGGGCTATACTGGGTTATACTGGGATATACTGGGGTATACTGGGATATACTGGGTTATACTGGGCTGTGCTGGGTCTTCGCCGGCGTCGTCACCACCGGTTAGAGGGGCTGTACTGGGGTGTACTGGGATATACTGGGGTGTACTGGGCTGTACTGGGGTGTACTGGGTTATACTGGGGTGGACTGGGATGGACTGGGGTGTACTGGGTTATACTGCGCTGTGCTGGGTGTTCGCCGGCGTCATGACCACCGGTGGGCAGGGACTGGGGTAGACTGGGTTATACTGGGCTGGGCTGGGTTAGACTGGGTTATACTGGGTTGGACTGGGTTATACTGTGTTGCACTGGGTTCTATTGGTTCTATTGGGTTGTACTGTGTTATACTGGGTTATACTGGGTTGGACTAGGTTGGACTGGTCTATACTGGGTTAGGCTGGGTTGTACCAGTCTATACTGGGTTATACTGGTCTATACTGGGTTGAACTGGGTTGGATTGGCTGGTACTGGGTTATACTGGGTTGCACTGGGGTGTAATGGGTTATACTGGGTTGGACTAGGTTATTTTGGGTTATGATGGGTCGGACTGGGTTATACTGGGTTATAATGGGTTGGACTGGGTTGAACTGGGTTGGATTGGGTTGTACTGGGTTATAGTGGGTTGGAATGGGTTATGCTGGGTTGTAATGGGTTATACTGGTTTGAAACTGGGTTGTACTGGGGTATAGTGGGTTGGAATGGGTGATGCTGGGTTGTAATGGTTTGTACTGGTTTGAACTGGGTTGTACTGGTTGTATTGGGATGTATTGGGTTATACTGGGTGGTACGGAGTTATACTGGCTTGGATTGTGCTATTCTGGGTTGGACTGGGTTATACTGGGTTGGACTGGGTTATATCGGTTGTCTTGGTTGTATTGAGTTATACTGGGTTATACTAGTTTATACTGGTTATACTGGTGGGTGGGGGGTGTGTTGGATTATATTGGGTTGTGTTGGGTTATATTGAGTTGTATTGGGTTATAATGGGTTATATTGGGTTATAATGGCTTATACTGGTTTATACTGGGTTATACTGGTTTATACTGGTTTATACTGGTCCCGGCAGTGCTGCGGTGCCTGGGCCTGCCCACCCGCACGGTCACCAACTACAACTCGGCGCACGACACCGACGTCTCCCTCACCACCGACATCTACCTGACGAGAGCATGAAGCCCATGGAGCGCCTCAACACCGACTCCGTCTGGTACTGGGTTATACTGGTTTATACTGGTTTATACTGGTTTGGGGGGTTTGGGGGGGTTTAAAGGGGTTTATTGGGGTTTAGGGGGGTTAGGAAGCCCATGGAGCCAATCAACACTGGTTTTGTGTGGTACTGGTTTATGCTGGTTTATACTGGTTTATACTGGTTTATACTGGTTTATACTGGTTTGGGGGGTTTAAGGTGGTTTATGGGGGTTTATGGGGGTTAGGAAGCCCATGGAGCCAATCAACACTGATTTTGTGTGGTACTGGTTTATACTGGTTTATACTGGTTTGGGCGTTTTGGGGGGTTTTGGGGAGTTTAAGGGAGTTTATGGGGGTTAGGAAGCCCATGGAGCCAATCAACACCGGTTTTGTGTGGTACCTGGTTTATACTGGTTTACACTGGTTTCTACTGGTTTGGGGTTTTGGGGGGGTTTAAGGTGGCTTATGGGGGTTTATGGGGATTAGGAAGCCCATGGAGCCAATCAACACTGGTTTTGTGTGGTACTGGTTTATACTGGTTTATACTGGTTTGGGGATTTCGGGGTGGTTTAGACTGGTTTCCTCTGCTTTTGCGTGGTTTGGGGTGGTTTATGCTGGTTATACCGGTCCATACCGGTTTATAACGGTCCATACTGGTCCCTACTGGTTTATACTGGTCTATACTGGTCCCGCAGGAACTTCCACGTGTGGAACGACTGCTGGATGAAGAGGCCCGACCTCCCTCCGGGCCATGATGGGTGGCAAGTGGTGGATGCCACCCCGCAGGAGACCAGCAGTGGTACGGCAGGGACTGGGTTATACTGGGTTATACTGGGTATACTGGTTGTAACGGGGTGTAATGGGTTATAATGGGCTATAACGGGTTATGATGGGTTGTACTGGTTGTAATGGAGTACATGGGGTTGTAATGGGTTATAATGGGCTTATGTTGGGTTATACTGGGTTATAATGGGGTTATACTGGCTTATGATGGGGTCATACTGGGTTATAATGGGGTATACTGGGGTATACTGGGTTTATAATGGATTATAATGGATTATACTGGGTTATACTGGGGTTATGATGAGGTCATACTGGGTTATAATGGGGTTATAATGGGTTATAATGGGTTATACTGGGATTATAATGGGTTATAATGGGTTATACTGGGGTTATAATGGGTTATAATGGGTTATACTGGGGTTATACTGGGGTATAATGGGGTTATAATGGGGGTTAATGGGTTATAATGGGGTTTAATGGGGTATAATTGGGTTACGATGGGTTATAGTGGGTTATACTGGTCTATACTGGTTATAAGGGGTTAGAATGGATTATATTGGGTTAAACTTGTCCATGTCGGTCCATACTAGTCCATGCTGGTCCATAGCAGTCTATATTGATCCCTGCTGGCCTATACTGTTTTATACTGGTTATAATGGGTTATATTGGGGTGTATTGGGTTATACTGGTCCATAATGGTCCATACTGGTCCATACTGGTTTATACTGGTTTATATATATGTACTGGTCTGTACCAGTCCATACTGGCCTATACTGCTCTATACTGGTCTATACTGTTCCCTAGCAGTCTATATTGATCCCTTGCTGGTCTATATGGTTTATACTGGTTATAATGGGTTATATTGGGGTGTATCGGGTTATACTGGTCCATACTGGTTTATACTGGGTCTACATCTATACTGGTCTGTACCAGTCCATACTGGTCCGTACTGGTCCATACTGGTTTATACGGGTCTACATCTATACTGGTCTGTCCCAGTCCATACTGGTCCATACTGGTCCGTACTGGTTTATACTGGTCTACATCTATACTGGTCTGTCCTGGTCCATACTGATCCATACTGGTCCATACTGGTCTACATCTATACTGGTCTGTACCAGTCCATACTGGCCCGTACTGGTTCTTACTGGTCCGTACTGGTCCATAATGGTCCATACTGAACCATACTGGTCTACATCTATACTGGTCTGTACCAGTCCATACTGGTCCATACTGGTCCGTAGTGGTCCATACTGGTCTGTACTGGTCCATACTGGTCCATACTGGTCCCCGCAGGGCTGTTCTGCTGCGGGCCCTGCTCCGTGGAGGCGGTGAAGAACGGGGAGGTCTTCCTCAAGTACGACACCCCCTTCGTGTTCGCCGAGGTACCGGCTTCATTAACGCTAATGAGGGCCTAATGAGGGCCTAATGAGGGCTTAATGAGGGCCTAATGAGGGCTTAATGAGGGCTTAATGATGGGCCTAATGAGGGCCTAATGAGGGCCTAATGAGGGCTTAATGACGGCTTAATGAGGGCTTAATGAGAGCTTCACAAGGGCTTCATTAAGGTGTAATGATAATGAGGGATGAATTAATGCCAATGAGGGAGTAATTAGGGCTTCATTAGGGCTTCATTAATGACAATAAGGAGGTAATTAGGGCTTAATTAACACTAATGAAGGAGTAATTAAATGCTAAAGAGGGTGTAGTTAGTGCTAATGAGAGAGTGATTCATGCTAGGGAGGGAGGATGTAATGGTAATGAAGAGCAATTAATGCTAATGAGGGATTCATTAATGCTGATGAGGGGTTATTAGGGCTTAATTAGGGATTAATTAACGATAATGAGGGATTAATGAGGGAGTGACTAATGCGGGAGAGTAATTAACGCTAATGAATTGTTAATTAGGGCTTAACGATCATGAGGAAGTAATTAATGCTAATGGAGGGAGTAATTAATGCTAATAAGGGACTGATTAACACTAATGGGGGAGTAATTAATGCTAATGAGGGAGTACTCTTGTTACTGGCCATTAGGTGAATAGCAACAAGGTGTCCTGTTATTAGCCCTCATTAAACAGCCCTAATTAATGCTAATAAATGCTAATTGGCACTCATTAACTAGGTCAATAGCGACAAGGTGTACTGTTATTAACAGTGAACAGACACAAGGTGCACTCATTAATCAGCCCTAATTAGCACTAATTAGCCCTAATTAAGGCTAATGAACGCTAATTCACCCTAACCCTAGGGGAACAGCGACAAGGGGTCCTGTTATTAACCCTCCTTGCCCCTAAATGCCGCCCAGAGGTGCCCTCATTAATCACCCATAATTACCCCTAATTAACGGCAATTAGCCATAATTAAGGCTAATTAACGCTACTTAAGGCTAGTGACGGCTAATTAACACTAATTAGGTGACTAGCGACAAGGTGTCCTGCTATTAACCCTCATTGCCCCTAACTACCGCCCAGAGGTGACCTCATTAATCACCCCTAATTAGCCCGAATTAACACTAATTAACACTAATTAACGCTAATTAAGGCTAATTATTGCTACTCAGGTGACTAGCGACAAGGTGTCCTGCTATTAACCCTCATTGGCCCTAACTACCGCCCAGAGGTGCCCTCATTACTCACACCTAATTAGCCCTATTTAATGCTAATTAAGACTAATTAATGCTAATTAGGTGAATAGGGTGCACAATTATCAACCCTCCTTGCCTCTAAATACCGCCCAGAGTTGCCCTCATTACTCACCCTAATTTGACCTCATTATCGCTAATTAACGCTAATTAATGCTAATTAACGCTAATTAGGTGAACAGCGACAAGGTGTCCTGTTATTAACCCTCCTTGCTCCTAAATACCGCCCAGACGTGCCCTCATTAATCACCCCTAATGAGCCATATTTAATGCTAATTAAGACTAATTAACGCTAATTAGGTGAGTAGCAACAAGGTGTACTATTATTAACCCTCCCTTGCCTCTAAATACCGCCCAGACGTGCCCTCATTAATCACCCCAATGAGCCGTAATTAACTTAATTAATCAATTGCTAATTAATGCTAATTAACGCTAATTATCGCTAATCAATGCTAATTACCGCGAATGAGGTGAACAACGACAACCTGTCCTGTTATTAACCCTCATTGCCCCTAACTACCGCCCAGAGGTGCACTCATTAATCACCCCTAATGAGCCGTAATTAAAGCTAATTAATGCTAATTAATGCTAATTAGCGCTAATTAAGGCTAATTATCGCTACTCAGGTGAACAGCGACAAGGTGTCCTGTTATTAACCCTCATTGCCTTAACTACCGCCTAGAGGTGCCCTCATTACTCACCCCTAATGAGCCCTAATTAACACTAATTAGCGCTAATGAACGCTAATTGACGCTAATCAGGTGAACAGCGACAAGGTGTACTGGCAGCGCCAGCCCAACGGCACCTTCGCCGTGGTGCACGTGGAGGAAGGCGCCATCGGGCGCCGCATCAGCACCGTGGGGCCCGGCTCGGGCGCCCGCCTCGACATCACCCACCTCTACAAGCACCCCGAGGGTAGCCAATGGGCAGCGGGCGCGGGGGCAGGCGGCGGCCAATGGGAGGCCCTGAGGGCGGGGCCGAGCCAATGGGGAGCGGTGTGGGTGGGGGCGCGGCGGCCAATGGGGAGCGGGGCGGGGGCGGAGCTGAGCTGGCAGCCCTGGGCCCATTAACCCATTAACTCCATTGCCTCCCACTGACCCCCATTGAGCCCCATTGCCTCCCATTGATTCCTGTTGACCCCCATTGACTCCCATTGACTGCCACTGACCCCCATTGGCTAACATTGACCCCCATTGCCCCCATTGACTCACATTGACCCCCACTGACACCCATTCCCCCATCAACCCTATTCCCCCATTACCCCATTGCCCCCCATTGCCCCCATTCCCCCCATTCCCCCCACTGACCCCATTGCCCCACTGGCCCAATTGCCCCATTGACTCCCATTGACCCCCTATTGACCCCCATTGACTCCCATTGGCCCCATTGCAACCATTGACCCCCATGGGCCCCAACTCCCATTGCCCCCATTGCCCCCATTGCCCCCATTGACTCCCATTGTCCTCTATTGACCCCCATTGACTTGCATTGACTCCCTTGACTCCCATTGCCCCCATTCCCCCCACTGACCCCATAGCCCCCATTGACTGCCATTGAGCCCCATTAGACCCCTATTGAGTCCCATTGGCCCCCATTGACCCCTATTGACTCCATTGCCCCCCATTGACTCCATTGACTTCCATTGACCCCTATTGACCCCCATTGCCTCCCATTGACCCCCATTGCCTCCATTGACCCCGTTGACTCCCATTGCCCCCATTGACTCCCATTTACTCCCATGACTCCCATTGACTCCCATTGCCTCCCATTGCTTCCCATTGTCCCCCATTGACCCCCATTGACCCCCATTGACCCCCATTGACCCCCATTGACCCCCATTGAACCGTATTGATCCCCATTGCCTCCCATTGCCTCCCATTGCCTCCCATTGACCCCCATTGCCTCCCATTGACCCCCATTGCCCCCCATTGACCCCCATTGCCTCCCATTGACCCCCATTGCCCCCCATTGCCCCCCGTTGACTCTCATTGACTCCCATTGATCCCATTGACCCCATTGCCTCCCATTGACCCCTATTGACCCCTATTGACTCCCATTGACCCCCATTGACCCCCATTGACTCCCATTGACTCTCATTGAACCGTATTGACTCCCATTGCCTCCCATTGACCCCATTGACCCCCATTGCCTCCCATTGACCCCCATTGACCCCCATTGAACTGTATTGCTCCCATTGCCTCCCATTGACCCCCCTTGCCCCCTGCCCCCGTTCCCCCAGGCTCAGCCGAGGAGCGCCGCGCCGTCTCCACGGCCACGTCGCACGGGTCCCGGCCTCACCGCGGCGCCGGGGCCGGGGCCGGGGCCGGGGCGGGGGCGGTGTCGGTGGCTGGTGGGGCGGCGGGGCAGGCAGTGGCCGGCGCCACGTTGGAGCTGCGGGTGCAGGCGCGGAACGAGGCGGCCGAGCCGCGCACGCTGAGGCTGCGCCTGGCGCTCGCCGTGGTCAAGTACACGGGGGTGGCGGGGCCGGCCTTCCGGCAGGAGCAGCACCGCAGGGGCATCCCCCCCCAGCAGGGTGAGGGGAAGGGGGGCTGGGGGGTCAATGGGGGAATGGGGGGAATGGGGGTCAATGGGGGTCAATGGAGGAAGGGGAATGGGGGATTGGGGGGCTATGGGGGAATGAGTGTCAATGGGGGAATGGGGGGAATGGGAGAGTGGGGGAAGGGGGGGAATGGGGGAATGGGGTCATGGGGGGAATGGGGGGCTATGGGGGAATGGGGGGAATGGGGGGGAATGGGAGTCAATGGGGGAATGGGGGGCTATGGGGGGAGTGGGGGTCAATGGGGTAATGGAATCCAATGGCGGAATGGGGGGGAATGGGGGTCAATGGGAGTCAATGGGGTAATGGGGGCTATGGGGGTAAATGGGGGTCAATGCGGGAATGGGGGAAGGGGGGGAATGGGGTCAGTGGGGGTAATGGGGGTCAGTGGGAGTTAATGGGAGTCAATGGGGGAATGGGGGTAATAGGGGTAATAGGGGAGTGGGGGTAATGGGAGTCAATGGGGGAATGGGGTCATGGGGGAATGGAGGGATGGGGGGAATGGGGGTCAGTGGGGGAATGGAATGGGGGGAAGTGGGGGAATGGGGGTCAATGGGAGTTAATGGGGGAATGGGGTAATGGGGGTCAATTGGGGTAATGGTCAGTGGGAGTCAATGGGGTAATGGAATGGGGGGAATGGGGTAATGGGGGAATGGGGGTCAATGCAGGAATGGGGGAATGGGGTCAATGGGGGTAAAGGGGTCAGTGGGAGTCAATGGGGTAATGGGGGGAATGGGAATGGGGGGAATGGGGGTCAATAGGAGTCAATGGGAGTCAAGGATGTAATGGGGGCAATGGGCATCAATGGGGTAATAGAGGCTATGGGGGAAATGGGGGTAATGGGGGTCAATGGGGTAATGGGGCAATTGGGGCAATGGGCATCAATGGGGTAATGGGGTAATGGAATGGGGGTCAATGGGAGTCGATGGGGGAATGGGGGGAGTGGGGGTAATGGGAGGCAATGGGGGGAAATGGGGGGCAATGGGGTAATGGGATAATGGGGGAATGGGGTGAATGGGTTCCCACATTGATCCCATATCAGTCCCACATCGATCCCACATTGGTCCCACATTGTTCCCATATCGATCCCACATTGATCCCACATCGATCCCACATCGATCCCATATTGATCTTGTATTGATCCCATATGGATCCCCATTGCTGCCATGTCAATCCCACATCGATCCTGCATTGCTCCCACATCGATCCCATATCAATCCCACATCGATCCCATATTGATCCTGTATTGATCCCACATTGATCCCACATTGCTCCTATATAGATCCCCCATTGATCCCATATCAATCCCACATCGATCCCACATTGATCCCCCATTGCTCTCATATCAATCCCACATTGATCCCATATCAATCCTACATTGATCCACATTGATCCTGTATTGATCCACATTGATCCCATATCAATCCCACATCGATCCCACATTGATCCTGTATTGATCCCATATTGCTCCCATATCAATCCCACATCGATCCCATATCGATCCCACATTGCTCCTATATCGATCCCATATTGATCCCATTATCAATCCCATATCGATCCCATATCGATCCCGTATTGATCCTGTATTGATCCCACATTGATCCCCCATTGATCCATATCAGTCCCACATCGATCCCATATCGATCCCGTATCGATCCCGCATTGCTCCCCCACCGCCCCCCACCGCCGCCCTTGCCATTCGCAGAGGAGACGGTGTGCATGGCCGTGCCGTACGGCGAGTACTCCCCGCACGTGGGCGAGCAGGACGCGCTGAAGCTGACGGTGGCGGCGTCGTGGAGGAGACGGGGCAGGTGGTGGCCAAGGGCTGCGCGTGCAGCTGCACGTGCCGGAGCTCACGCTCACGGTAGCGCCGCGACCCCGGTGCCCCCCCGCCCCCCCCTGCCCATGCCTGCCCATGGGCGCTCACCGCTGCCCTGCCGCGCTCGGCGCTCCCCCAGCTCCTGGCCCCGGCCGTGGTGGGCCGCGAGGCGCCGGTGCAGGCCGTGTTCCGGAACCCGCTGCCCCGGGCGCTCAGCGGAGCCACGCTGCGCATGGAGGGGCGCCGGCCTCTCCTGCCCAAGGCCTTGCCGGTGGGGTGAGCCCGGGGCGGGCAGTGCGGGGGGATGGGGGGGGTAATGGGGGGGTGATGGGGTAATGGGGGGGATGGGATAATGGGGGGGGGATGGGGGGAATGGGGGGGGGATGGGGGAATGGGGGGGGTGGGATAATGGGGGGGGATGGGATAATGGGGGGGGATGGGGGAATGGGGGGGGGATGGGGGAATGGGGGGGAATGGGATAATGGGGGGGATGGGATAATGGGGGGGGGGATTGAGAATGGTGGGATAATGGGGGGGGATGGATAATGGGGGGGGGGGTGTCTGTCTCTATGTGACCACATAGCACCCTATAGAGACCCCATAGAGCCCCATAGCAACCCCATAGCACCCTATAGAGACCCCATAGGCACCCTATAGAGACTGCATAGGCACCCATAGCAATCCCGTAGCACCTTATCGTCACCCCATAGGCACCCATAGCAACCCCATAGCAACCCTATAGCACCCTAGAGAGACCCCATAGGCACCCATAGCAACCCCGTAGAAACCCTATAGCACCCTATAGAGACCCCATAGGCACCCATAGCCACCCCATAGCATCCTATAGAGACAACACAGAGCCCCATAGAATCCCCATAGCACCCTATAGAGACCCCATAGAGCCCCATAGCCACCCCATAGCACCCTATAGAGACTCCATAGGCACCCATAGCAACCCCATAGCACCCTGTAGAGACCCCATAGGCACTCATAGCAACCCCATAGCATCCTATAGAGACAACACAGAGCCCCATAGCATCCGCATAGCACTCCATAGAGACCCCATAGAGCCCCATAGCCACCCCATAGCACACCATATAGACCCCATAGAGCCCCATAGCACCCAATAGACACTGCATAGAGCCCCATAGACAACCCATAGCACCCTATAGACAGTCATAGAGCCCCATAGCACTCTATATGTATACACATATGGGGGGGGGGGGGGGCGTGTCTTCATCTGACCCCGCCTCCCGCGGCACTATACCGCCCCCTGCTGGGCGCACCGCAGCGCGCTGCCTGCACCCCCCCCCCATAGCCCTGCTTTGTCCCCCCCATAGACCCCCTCTAGAGCCCCATAGCGCCCATAGAGCCCCATAGGCACCAATAGAGCCCCATAGACACCAATAGAAACCCATAGACAGACACCCATAGACACCCACAGACACCCATAGATACCCCACAGACGCCCTATAGACACCTATAGCCACCCTATAGCACTCCATAGGCACCCATAGGAAAGCATAGACACCCCACAGCTCGCCAGAGCCCTCCATAGACACCCATAGCACCCTATAAACACCCCATAGAGCCCCATAGACACCCTATAGACACCCCATAGAGCCCCATAGACACCCATAGCACCCCATAGCACCCTATAAACACCCCATAGAGCCCCATAGACACCCATAGCACCCCACAGACACCCCATAGTCCTCCATAGACACTCATAGCACCCCACAGGACAAGGGTATACACATATAGCGGGGGGGGGCGTGTCCTCTTCTGACCCCGCCCCCGCGGCACTATACCGCCCCCTGCTGGACGCACCGCAGCGCGCTGCCTGCACCCCCCCATAGCCCCGCTTTATCCCCCCCATTGACCCCCTATAGAGCCCTATAGCGCCCCATAGACACCCATAGCACCCCATAGAGCCCCATAGCACCCTATAGACACCCCATAGACACCCCGTAGTCCTCCATAGACAACCCATAGCACCCCACAGGACAACAAGGGTATACACATATAGCGAGGGGGGTCGTGTCCTCGCCTGACCCCGCCCCCCGCGGCACTATACCGCCCCCTGCTGGGCGCACCGCAGCGCGCTGCCTGCACGCCCCCATAGCCCCGCTTTATCCCCCCCATAGACCCCCTATAGAACCCCATAGCGCCCCACAGCGCCCATAGAGCTCCATAGACACCCATAGAGCCCCATAGATACCAACAGAAACCCATAGACAGACACCCATAGACACCCCACAGACACCCCACAGACGCCCTATGAACACCTGTAGCCACCCTATAGCACTCCGTAGGCACCCATAGGAAAGCATAGACACCCCACAGCTCACCATAGTCCTCCATAGACACCCCTTAGACACCCAATTAGCCCCATAGACACCCCAGAGAGCCCCATAGACACCCATAGCACCCTATAAACACCCCATAGAGCCCCATAGACCCCTATAGACACCCCATAGAGCCCTATAGCATCCAACAGACGCCCCATAGACAACCCATAGCACCCCACAGGACAACATGGGTATACACATTTAGTGCGGGGGGGCGTGTCCTCGCCTGACCCCGCCCCCCGCGGCACTATACCGCCCCCTGCTGGGCGCACCGCAGCGCGCTGCCTGCACCCCCCCCATAGCCCCGCTTTATCCCCCCCATAGACCCCCTCTAGAGCCCCATAGCGCCCCATAGCGCCCCATAGCGCCGCTCTGTGTGCCCCCCAGGTCGGTGGGCGCGGGGCAGACAGTGCGGCTCCGCCAGACCGTGGTCCCGTTGCGGGCCGGGCGGCGGCGATTGGTGGCGACGCTGGAGAGCCCCCAGCTGGGGCCCCTGCACGGGCTGCTCCCATTGGACGTGGCCGAGGCGGGGGGCGGGGAAAGGGGCGGGGAGGAGGAGGAGGAGGAGGGGGGCGGGGGCAGGAGGAGGAGGAGGGGGGGGGAGGAGGGGGAGGGAGGCAGCAACTGCGGGGAGCACGGGGGGGTGAGGGGGGCGATGGGGGGCAATGGGGGGCAGTGGGGCTCAATGGGGTCAATGGGGCGCAATGGATGTCAATGGGGCTCAATGGGGTCAATGGGGTGCAATGGGTGTCAATGGGGCTCAATGGGGTCAATGGGTGTCAGTGGGGCTCAATGGGGCTCAATGGGTGTCAATGGGGCTCAGTGGGGTCAATGGGGTGCAATGGGTGTCAATTGGGCTCAATGGTGTCAATGGGGCTCAATGGAGTCAATGGGGCTCAATGGGTGTCAGTTGGGCTCAATGGGGTCAATGGGGCTCAGTGGGTGTCAATGGGGCTCAGTGGGGTCAAAGGGGTGCAATGGGTGTCAATGGGGCTCAATGGGGTCAGTGGTGTTCGATGGGGTCAGTGGGGGTTAATGGGAATCTATGGGGCTCAATGGGGGTCAATGGGACCAGGTACATGTTACATTGGGATCAATGGGATGGGGTCGGGACCCATAGAGATCAATGCGACGGGGTTAAAGCCCCATAGGGATCAAAGGGACGGGGTCAGGGTCCCATAGGGATCAATGGGACGGGGTTGGAGCCAATTGGGATCAATGGGATGGGGTTGGGGCCCCATAGGGATCAATGGAGGCGCTGTCAAACGCCCCTCCCCCCTTAACCCCACCCCCCCCCCCCGCGGTGGGAGCGTCCTCGTGACGTCATCCATTAAACCTCTGTGACGAAACGGCGTCCGCGCGGGAAAATGACGTCGGGGGGGGGGGGGGGGGGGGGGAATGAGGGCGGGAAAAAGGGGCGGGGCGGCGCCGACGTCACTGAGGGCGGGAAGAAGGGGCGTGGCCGCCGCGGCGGAAACGCGCTGACGTCACTTCCCGCGCGCGGGGGGGAAAGCGGCCGCTCGGCCACGACCGGAGCAACCGGTGCCTCTCCCCCCCGGCCCCGGGCGCCCGGAAGTGACGCAATGAGCGGGAGTGACGTCAGGTAACGGGGAGGGAGGGGCGGGTGTGCGTGCGCGGAGGGGGGGGCGTGGCTTGGGCCTGACCCCGCCTCCACTTCCGGGTCTCGCCCAATCAGGTGCGCGCTGGCCGGGGCGTGGCTGGCGGTGCGCGCGCGGCGCGTGACGCACTTCCCGCGCGTGCTCCGCCTGGTGGCGGCGCTGGAGGGCCGCGGCCCCTTCGGCCTTGAGGTACCGGCACCGAGCCCGGCTGCGGCTGGGCCTGCAGGCGGCGGTGAGAGCCCGGGGGGCGCCCCTGCGGGGAGCCCCTGTGGGGAGCCCCTATGGAGAACCCCTATAGAGGCCTAGGGTTCCGACCTCACCAAGATGGCGGCCTCTGTCCTCCTCAAGATGGCGGCCGCCTCCTCCCCAAGATGGCGGCTGCTTCCTTCCCAAGATGGCGGCTTCCGCCCTCCCCAAGATGGCGGCTTCCGCCCTCCCCAAGATGGCGGCCGCCTCCCTTCCAAGATGGCCGCCTCCGTCCTTCCCAAGATGGCGGCTTCCGCCCTCCCCAAGATGGCGGCCTCTGTCCTCCCCAAGATGGCCGCCACCACCCTCCCCAAGATGGCGGCCGCTTCCTCCCCAAGATGGCCGCCTGTGTCCTTCACAAGATGGCCGCCTCTGTCCTCCCCAACATGGCGGCCGCTTCCTCCCCAACATGGCGGCCGCCTTCCTTCCCAAGATGGCGGCCGCCACTCTCCGAAAGATGGCGGCCGCCACACTCAAAATCTCTCTCTTCCCGCCCCCCCCCCCCCGTCGCGTCACTGTGTCCGGGCCCATGTCGCGACATGGCGGCCCTGTCGCGCCGCAGGTGGTGATGCAGATGCTGCGGGAGGCCCGGCCCGAGGCCGACGTCAGCGCCGCCATTGAGCGCTTCTTCCCCGAGGGCGGCCGTGGGCAGGCAGGGGGCGGGGCTTGGGGGACGGGAGGGGGGAGAAGGGGGCGGGGCTGGAGGAAGGGGGCGGGGCTTGGGTAACGGGGGAAGGGACGTGGCGGGGCTTAGGGGGTAATGGACCTAAGGGAGGGGGCGTGGCTTGAAGGGGCAAGGCTTAGGGGATAAGGGGGCTTCGCGGAGGGGCGTGGCTTGGGGTAACAGAGGGCAAGGGAGGGGGCTGGCTTGAGCAAGGGGGCGGGGCTTGGGGTAATGGGCCTTAAGGAAGGGGGCGTGGCTTAGGGTGACAGGGGTGACGGGGGCGTGGCTTGAGGAAGGGGGCGGGGCTTAGGGAGTAATGGACCTTAAGGAAGGGGGCACGGGTTGAAGGGGCTTGGCTTAGGGGGTAAGGGGGCTTCATGGAGGGGCGTGGCTTGAACGGAGGGGGCGTGGCTTAGGGTGTAATAGGGCTTAATGCAGGTGAGGTTTGAAGGGGGCGGGGCTTATGGGTGCTTGGGCTTAATGGAGGGGGCGTGGTTTGAGGGAGGGGGCGGGGCTTAAGGGTTGTGGGGCAATGGGGGCGCGGTTTGGGGCTTAATGGAGGGGCGGGGCTAAAGGAGGGGGCGGGGCCTGGGGTGCAATAGGGCTTAATTTAGGTGTGGTTGGAGGGGGCGGGGCTTAGGGGCACTACGGGTTAATGGAGGGGGCGGGGCTACAGGAGGGGGCGGGGCTTAGGCTTTACTAGGGCTTCGTGGACGGGGCGTGGCTTGAGGGAGGGGCGGGGCTTTAGGTAATAGGGGTTAATGGAGGGGGCGGGGCTTAAGGGTGAATGGGCCTTGGGGGCGTGGTTTAAGGAGGGGGCGTGGCCTAACTCCCCCCCCCCCCCCCCCCCCCATAGGAGGAGCCGTCGGTGGCGCAGGCCCAGGAGGGCTTCCGGGAGCTGGTGCTGGAGCTGCTGCAGGACCCGGAGCAGCGCGAGTGGTACCTGAAGGTGCCTGCGGGCCCCTATGGGCGCCCTATAGAGCCCTATGGGCCCCTGTAGGCACACTATAGATCCCTATGGGCACCCTGTAGATGCCTATGGGCCCCTATGGGCACCCTATAGATCCCTATGGGCACCCTATAGATCCTTATGGGCTCCCTATAGACCCCTATGAGTGCTCTATAGACCCCTATGGGTGTTTTATAGACACCTATGGGCAGCCTATAGATCCCTGTGGGTGCTCTATAGACCCTTATGGGTGCTCTATAGACCCTTATGGGTGCTCTATAGACCCCTATGGGCACCCTATAGATCCCTATGGGTGCTCTATAGACCCCTATGGGCGCCCTATAGATCCCTATGTGCCCCTGTGGGCACCCTATACATCCCTATGGGCGCACTATAGACCACTATGGGTGCTCAATAGACCCCTATGGGCACCCTATAGATCCCTATGGGCGCCTTATAGACCACTATGGGTACTCTATGGATCCCTATGGGTGCTCTATAGATTCCTATGGGTGCTCTATAGACCACTATGGGTGCTCTATGGATCCCTATGGGTGCTCTATAGATCCCTATGGGTGCTCTATAGACCGCTGTGGACACCCTATAGATTCCTGTTGGTACCCTATAGATGCCTATAGACCCCTATGGGTGCTCTATAGACCCCTATGGGCACCCTATAGACCCCTATGGGCACTCTATAGATTCCTATGTGTTCTCTATAGACCCCTATTGATCCCTATGGGCACTCTATAGACCCCTGTGGGGCACCCTATAGACCCCTATGTGCACCCTATAGGTCCCTATGGGTGCTCAATAGACCCCTAAGAGCACCCTATAGATTCCTATGGGTGCTCTATAGACCCCTATGGGCACCCTATAAATTCCTATGGGCATCCTATAGATCCCTATAGACCAGTATGGGTGCTCTATGGACATCTGTGTGTACCCTATAGATCGCTATGGACACCTATGGGTGCTCTATAGACACCTGTGTGTACCCTATAGATCCCTATGGTCACCTATAAGCACCTATGGGCTCCTTATAGACGCCTATGGAACCCAGATGGACACCTATGGGTCCCTATGGAAAGCTTTGCCGCCTATAGACCACTATAGACCCCTGTGGGCCCCTATGGACCCCTATGGGTGCTCTATACTATAGACCCCTGTGGGCACACTTATGTGCACCCTATAGATCCCTATAGACCCCTATGGGTGCTCTATACTATAGACCCCTGTGGGCACCCTGTAGACCCCTGTGGGTGCTCTATAGACCCCTATGGGTGCTCTATAAACCCCTATGGGCATCCTATAGATCCCTGTGGGTGCTCTGTAGACCGCTATGGACACCCTATAGGTCCCTGTGGGTACCCTATAGATGCCTATAGACCCCTATGGGCGCTATATAGCCCCCTATGGGCACCCTATAGACCCCTATGGGTGCTCTATAGACTGCTATGGACACCCTATAGATCCCTGTGGGTGCCCTATAGATGCCTATAGACCCCTATGGGTGCTCTATAGACCCTTATGGGCACCCTATATGCCCCTATGGGTGTTCTATAGACCCCTTTGGGCACCCTATAGACCCCTATGGGTGCTCTATAGACCCCTATGGGTGCTCCATAGCCCCCTATGGGCGCCCCATAGGCCCCTATAGGTGCTCTATAGACACCTATGAGCACCCCATAGACCACTATGGGTGCTCTATAGATGCCTATGGGTGCTCTATAGCCCTCTATGGGCACCCGATAGACCCCTATAGGTGCTGTATAGACCCCTATGGGCACCCCATAGACCCCTATGGGTGCTCTATAGCCCCCTATGGGCACCCTATAGACCCCTATGGGCACACTATAGATCCCTATGGGTACCCCTATAGACCCCTGTGGGCCCCTATAGACCCTTGTGGGCACCCTATAGACCCCTATGAGCACTTAATAGACACCTATAGACCCCTATGAGCCCCTGTAGACCCCTATGGGCACCCTATAGACGCTATGGGCACCCTGTAGATCCTGTGGGGCGCTCTATAGACCCCCGTAGATCGCTATGGGTGCTCTATAGACTTCTGTGGGCACCCTATAGATCCATATGAGCGCTCAATAGAACCCCTGTGAGCACCCTATGGATCCCTATGGGTGCTCTATAGACCCCTATGGCACGCTATAGATCCCTGTGGGCACCTTATAGACCACTCTGGGCACCCTATAGACCCCTATGGGTGCTCTATTGATCCCTATGGTCACCCTATAAACCCCTATGGGTGCTCTATGGACCCCTATGGGTGCTCTATAGACCCCTATGGGCACCCTATAGACCCCTATGGGTGCTCTATAGACCCCTATGGGCACCCTATAGACCCCTATGGGTGCTCTATAGACCCCTATGGGCACTGCATAGATCCCTATAGGTGCTCTATAGATCCCTATGGACACCCTAGAGATCCCTGTGGGTACCCTATTGATGCCTCTAGACCCCTATGGGTGCTCTATAGACCTCTATGGGCACCCTATAGATGCCTGTGGGTGTTCTATAGACCATTATGGACAGCCTCTAGATCCTTGTGGGTACCGTATAGATGCCTATAGACCCCTATGGGTGCTCTATAGACCCCTATGGGTGCTCTATAAACCCCTATGGGTGCTATATAGACCCCTACGGGTGCTCCATAGCCCCCTATGGGCACCACGTATACCCCTATAGGTGCTCTATAGACCCCTATGAGCACCCCATAGACCACTATGGGTGCCCTATAGGTGCCTGTGGGTACTCTATAGCACTCTATGGGCACCCCATAGACCCCTACAGGTGCTGTACAGACCCCTATGGGCACCCCATAGACCCCTATGGGTGCTCTATAGACCCCTATGGACACCCTATAGATCCCTGTGGGTACCCTATTGATGCCTCTAGACCCCTATGGGTGCTATATAGACTCCTATGTGCACCCCATAGACCCCTATTGGTGCTCTATAGACCCCTATGTGCACCCCATAGACCCCTGTGGGTGCTCTATAGACCCCTATGTGCACCCCATAGATCCCTATAGACACCTATGGGCATCCTATAGACCCCTATGGGTGCTCTATAGACCCCTATGGGTGCTCTATAAACCCCTATGGGTGCTATATAGACCCCTACGGGTGCTCCATAGCCCCCTATGGGCACCACGTATACCCCTATAGGTGCTCTATAGACCCCTATGAGCACCCCATAGACCACTATGGGTGCCCTATAGGTGCCTGTGGGTACTCTATAGCACTCTATGGGCACCCCATAGACCCCTACAGGTGCTGTACAGACCCCTATGGGCACCCCATAGACCCCTATGGGTGCTCTGTAGCCCCCTACGGGCACCCCATAGACCCCTATGTTTGCTCTATAGACCCCTATGGACACCATATAGATCCCTGTGGGTACCCTATTGATGCCTCTAGACCCCTATGGGTGCTATATAGACTCCTACGTGCACCCCATAGACCCCCTATGGGGGCTCTGTAGCCCCCTACGGGCACCCCATAGACCCCTATGGGTGCTCTATAGACCCCTATGGACACCCTATAGATCCCTGTGGGTACCCTATTGATGCCTCTAGACCCCTATGGGTGCTATATAGACTCCTATGTGCACCCCATAGACCCCTATTGGTGCTCTATAGACCCCTATGTGCACCCCATAGACCCCTATGGGTGCTCTATAGACCCCTATGTGCACCCCATAGATCCCTATAGACACCTATGGGCATCCTATAGACCCCAATGGGTGCTCTATAGACCCCTATGGGTGCTCTATAGCTCCCTATTGGCACCCTGTAGCCCCCTATGGGTGCTCTATAGACCCCTATGTGCACCCCATAGACCCCTATGGGTGCTCTATAGACCCCTATGGACACCCTATAGATCCCTGTGGGTACCCTATAGATGCCTATAGACCCCTATGAGTGCTTTATAGCCCCCTATGTGCACCCCATAGACCCCTATGGGTGCTCTATAGACCCCTATGTGCACCCCGTAGACCCCTATGGGTGCTCTATAGACCCCTGTTTACACGCTATAGATCCCTGTGAGTACCCTATTGATGCCTCTAGACCCCTATGGGTGCTCTATAGACCCCTATGTGCACCCTATAGACCCCTATGGGTGCTCTATAGACCCCTATGTGCACCCTATAGACCCCTATGGGTGCTCTATAGACCCCTGTGGACACCCTATAGATCCCTGTGGGTACCCTATATATGCCTATAGACCCCAATGGGTGCTCTGTAGACCCCTATGGGTGCTCTATAGCTCCCTATTGGCACCCTATAGCCCCCTGTGGGTGCTCTATAGACCCCTATGGGCACCCTATAGATCCCTGTGGGTACCCTATATATGCCTATAGACCCCTATGGGTGCTATATAGACCCTTATGGGCACCCCATAGACCCCTATTTGTGCTCTATAGACCCCTATGTGCACCCCATAGACCCCTATGGGTGCTCTATAGACCCCTATGGGTGCTCTATAGACCCCTATGTGCACCCCATAGACCCCTATGGGTGCTCTATAGACCCCTATGTGCACCCCATAGCCCCCATGGGTGCCCCATAGCCCCCTATAGCCCCCTCTGGACCCCCACGGCAGGCGCAGGCCCCCCAGGAGTACGGGCCCCGGTTCCTGGCCTCCCTCGAGGGCCTCTTCCACGAGCTGCTGCTGCGGGTGGAGAGCGCCCTGCCCCGCCCCGACCTGCCGCAGGTGGGCGGGGCCTGACCATACATGGGCATGGGGGGGCTGGGTTGGGTTAAAAGGGAGGCGTGGCTTCGGGGGGCGGGGGTACCGCCTTGCGTAGGTGGGCGGGGTTTGCCCATATAAGGAGGGTGATGCCCACGGGGGCGGGGCTTAAAGGGGGCGGGGCTTAATGGGGGGTGAAGGGGAGGGGAGGGGGTGGACACGTCCCCTTCTATGGGGCTGAATTACCCCCCATGGGCCTTAATTACCCCCCCATAGCCCCCAATTACCCCCCATAGCCCCCAATTACCCCCCCATTGCCCCTTATTACCCCCATAGCCCCAATTACCCCCCATAGCCTCCAATTACCCCCCATAGCACCCAATTACCCCCTCATTGCCCCTTATTACCCCATAGCCCCCAATTACCCCCCATAGCCCCCTATTACCCCCATTGCCCCTTATTACCCCCCATAGCCCCCAATTACCCCCCATTACCCCTCATTACCCCCCATAGCCCCCAATTGCCCCCCATAGCCCCCAATTCCCCCCCATAGCCCCCAATTACCCACCCATAGCCCCCAATTACCCCCATAGCCCCCAATTACCGCCCCATTGCCCCTTATTACCCCCCATAGCCCCCAATTACCCCCCCATAGCCCCCAATTACCGCCCCATTGCCCCTTATTACCCCCCATAGCCCCCAATTACCCCCCCATAGCCCCCAATTACCCCCCCATTGCCCCTTATTACCCCTCATAGCCCCCAATTACCCCCCCCCGGCACCCAGTTACCCCCCTAATTCTCCTTCTATGACCCCTAATTACCCTCCCTCGGCCATTAATTACCCCCCCATATCCCCCAATTGCCCCCCCATAACCCCCTTATTACCCCCCCCAAGCCCCAGTTACCCCCCATTACCCCTTATTACCCCAAATTACTCCTTGTTACCCCCATTACCCCCCATAGCCCCCAATTACCCCCCATAGCCACCAATTATCCCCCTCATTGTCCCTTATTACTGCCCCATAGCCCCCAATTACCCCCCCATTGCCCCTTATTACCCCCCATAGCCCCCAATTACCGCCCATAGCCACCAATTATCCCCCCATTGTCCTTTATTACTGCCCCATAGCCCCCAATTACCCCCCCATTGCCCCTTATTACCCCCCCATAGCCCCCAATTACCGCCCATAGCCACCAATTATCCCCCCATTGTCCTTTATTACTGCCCCATAGCCCCCAATTACCCCCCCATTGCCCCTTATTACCCCCCCATAGCCCCCAATTACCGCCCATAGCCACCAATTATCCCCCCATTGTCCTTTATTACTGCCCCATAGCCCCCAATTACCCCCCCATTGCCCCTTATTACCCCCCATAGCCCCCAATTACCGCCCCATAACCCTCAATTACCCCCCAATTGCCCCTTATTACTGCCCCATAGCCCCCAATTGCCCCCCATAACCCCCTTATTACCCCCCATAAGCCCCAGTTACCCCCCATTGCCCCTTATTACCCCCAATTGCACCTTTTTACCCCCCCATTACCCCTCATTAACCCCATAGCCCCCAATTACCCCCCCATTGCCCCTTATTACCCCCCCATAGCCCCCAATTACCCCCCCATAGCCCCCAATTACCACCCCATTGCCCCTTATTACCCCCCCAATTACCCCCCATTCCCCCCCCCATTAACCCCGCCCCCTTTCCCCTCCCGGCCAATCAGCTGCAGGCTCTGGTGTGGAGCCACGCCCCCGCCGGCACGCCCCGCTCCGACCTGCCAATCCTGAGGCAGTACCTGGCGGACGTCGGCCACGCCCACTGCGGTAGGCGGGGCTTGGGAGGGGGATGTCACGTGACAGCGCTGGGGCCAATAGGAGCACGACTATTGGGGTGGGGGGGGGGGGAAAAAGGAGGAGGGGGCGTGGCTTAGCGCTGGCTCCGCCCCCCCTTCCAGCCGCCGTGCCCCGCCCGCTGGCCAAGCCCCGCCCCCTCCGCGCAGAACGTGATGACGTCATCAGCGACGAGGAGGAGGGGCTGCCGAGGAGGAAGGTGGGAGGGGTCATGGGGGGGTAATTAGGGGTCTATGGGGGTAATTAGGGGTCTATGGGGTAATTAGGGGTCTGTGGGGTAATTAGGGGTCTATGGGGTTAATTAGGGGTCTATGGGGTAATTAGGGGTCTGTGGGGTAATTAGGGGTCTATGGGGTTAATTAGGGGTCTATGGGGTAATTAGGGGTCTATGGGGTTAATTAGGGGTCTATGGGGTAATTAGGGGTCTGTGGGGTAATTAAGGGTCTATGGGGTAATTAGGGGTCTATGGGGTAATTAAGGGTCTATGGGGTAATTAGGGGTCTATGGGGTAATTAAGGGTCTATGGGGTAATTAAGGGTCTATGGGGTAATTAGGGGTCTATGGGGGTAATTAGGGGTCTATGGGGGTAATAAGGGGTCTATGGGGTAATTAGGGGTCTGTGGGGTAATTAAGGGTCTATGGGGTAATTAGGGGTCTGTGGGGTAATTAAGGGTCTATGGGGTAATTAGGGGTCTGTGGGGTAATTAGGGGTCTATGGGGGTAATTAGGGGTCTATGGGGTAATTAAGGGTCTATGGGGTAATTAGGGGTCTATGGGGTTAATTAGGGGTCTATGGGGTAATTAAGGGTCTATGGGGTAATTAGGGGTCTATGGGGGTAATTAGGGGTCTATGGGGGTAATAAGGGGTCTATGGGGTAATTAGGGGTCTGTGGGGTAATTAAGGGTCTATGGGGTAATTAGGGGTCTGTGGGGTAATTAAGGGTCTATGGGGTAATTAGGGGTCTGTGGGGTAATTAGGGGTCTATGGGGGTAATTAGGGGTCTATGGGGTAATTAAGGGTCTATGGGGTAATTAGGGGTCTGTGGGGGTAATCAGGGGTCTGTGGGGTTAATTAGGGGTCTGTGGGGTAATTAGGGGTCTATGGGGGTAATTAGGGGTCTATGGGGTAATTAAGGGTCTATGGGGTAATTAGGGGTCTATGGGGGTAATTAGGGGTCTATGGGGTACTTAGGGGTCACAGGGGCAATTAGGGGTCTATGGGGGGGTAATAAGGACTAATGAGGGGCATTAATTGCGCTCCCCCCCCCCAGCTCCGTCCCCGCCGCCGAGCGCCAATGGGTGAGTGCAGCCCCCCCTTGCCAAATAGTGAGCCACGGCTCCCCCCCCGCCACAAAGTGAGCCGCTCCGCCCCCCCGCCTCCCTCCCATTGGTCCGTCTCCTCCGCGCTCGCACGCCATTGGCTGAAGTTGGGGGGTGTGGGGAACTACAACTCCCATCGCTCCCCGCGCGGCGCCATCTTGGGGGTGGGGTGGGCTAGAAAGGGAAGCGGGCGGTGCGTCCTGACGTCACTTCCGCTTCCGGCAGCGGGGAGGACGGAAGGGGGGGAGCGGGCACGATGCTGATCAAAGTGAAGGTGGGGGGGGGGAACGGGAACGGAACGGGAACGGGAATGGGAATGGAACAGGAATGGGAACGGGAACGGAACGGGAACGGGAATGGGAACGGGAACGGAACGGGAACGGAACGGGAACGGGAACGGGAATGGGAATGGAACAGGAATGGGAACGGGAACGGAACGGGAACGGGAATGGAACGGGAATGGGAATGGGAACGGAACGGGAATGGGAGTGAGAATGGGAATGGGAACGGGAATGGGAATGGAACAGGAATGGAACGGGAACGGAACGGGAACGGGAATGGAATGGAATAGGAATTGGAGTGAGAATGGGAACGGCAACAGGAATGGAACAGGAACGGGAATGGAACAGGAATGGGAATGGAACAGGAACAGGAATGGAATGGGAGTGAGAATGGGAACAGGAACGGGAATGGGAATGGGAACGGGAATGGGAACGGGAACGGGAATGGAACGGGAATGGGAGTGAGAATGGGAATGGGAACGGGAATGGGATGGGAATGGGGGTGGCCGCCGCGGTGCGTTGTGGGATTGTGAGGGCCTTAAACTTGCCCCCCCCCCCCCGTTCATTCGCCCATAGACATTGACAGGAAAAGAGATCGAGATCGATATAGAGCCCACGGACAAGGTAATGGGGGGGGTGCCATCCCATAATAGATAATAGCCTGGGGGGGTGCTCATCCGTCCTATGATACCTCTATGGGGGGGGTGGTGGTGTCCCTCATCCATCCCATAATGAGCTGGGGGGGGGGGGTAGCGTCTTTAGCCATCCCTTAGTAACCTATGGAGGTCCTTATCCATCCCATAATACCCTGTGGGGGGTTGTCATCCATCCCATAATGCCCTATGGAGGGTCCTCGTCCATCCCATAATGCCCTATGGGGTCTTTGTCCACCCGTAATGCCCTGTGGGGGTCCTCGTCCATCCTATAATGCCCTATGGGAGTCCTCGTCCATCCCATAATGCCCTATGGGAGTCCTTGACCATCCCATAATGCCTTATGGGAGTGCTCATCCATCCCATAATGCCCTATGGGGGTCTTTGTCCATCCCATAATGCCCTATGGGGGACTCATCCATCCCATAATGCCCTGTGGGAGTCTTTGTCCATCCCATAATGCCCTATGGGGGACTCATCCATCCCATAATGCCCTATAGGGGTCCTCCTCCATCTCATAATGCCCTATGGGGGGGTCGTCCTCCATCCCATAATACCCTGTGGGGGTCCTTACCCATCCCATAATACCCTATGGGGGGGGGTCTTCTCCATCCCGTAATACTCTATGGGGGTCTCATCCATCCCATAATACCCTGTGGGGGTTCTTACCCATCCCATCATATTCTATAGGAGTCCTATCCATCGTATGATAGCCTATAGGGGATCTCTCCATCCCATAATACTCTATAGGCATTACCCCATTAAACCCTATGGGGATGGGCTTGGGCCATTCCATTCCCCATTGAGGGGGGGGGTCTGTTCCCTTCTCTCCTATAATACTGCATGGTGGGGGGGGGTGGTTCTTTCTCTACCCTATAGCACCCTATGGGGGGGGTCGTCCTCCATCCCATAATATCCTATGGGGGCATCCCCATCCATCCCATAATACCCTATAGGGGGGGTGGTTCTTTCTCTACCCTATAGCACCCTATGGGGGGGTCCCCTCCATCCCATAATACCCTATAGGCATTACCCCATTTTACCCTATGGGGATGGGTTTGGGCCATTCCATTCCCCATTGGGGGAGGGTCTATTCCCTTCTATTCCATAATACCTCATGGGGAGGGTGTGGGTTCCATTACTACCCTATAGCACCTTATAGGGAGAGTAGTCTCTATACCATAATACCCTATGGGGGGTCCCCCTCCATCCCATAATAACCTATCGGGGGTTCCCCATCCATCCCATAATACCCTATAGGCATTACCCCATTATACCCTATGGGGATGGGTTTGGGCCATTCCATTCCCCATTGTGTGTGGGGGGCTATTCCCTTCTATCCCATAATACCCTATAGGGGGGGTGGTTCTTTCTCTACCCTATAGCACCTTATGGGGGGAGTCCCCTCCATCCCATAATACCCTATGGGGGCATCCCCATCCATCCCATAATACCCTACAGGCATTACCCTGTTATACCCTATGGGGATGGGTTCGGACCATTCCATTCCCCACTGGGGGGGGTCTATTCCCTTCCATCCCATAATACCTCATGTGGAGTGTGTGGGTTCCATTACTACCCTATAGCACCCTATAGGGGGGTCCTCTCCATCCCATAATACCCTATGGGGGTTCCCCCTCCATCCCATAATACCCTGTGGGCATTACCCCATTATACCCTATGGGGATGGGTTTGGGCCATTCCATTTCCCATTGAAGGGGGGAGATCTATTCCCTTCTATCCCATAATACCCTATAGGGGGGTGGTTCTTTCTCTGCCCTATAGCACCTTATGGGGGGGGTCCCCTCTATCCCATGATACCCTATGGGGGTTCTCTATCCATCCCGTAATATTCTAGTCATTACCCCATTATACCCTATGGGGATGGGTTTGGGCCATTCCATTCTCCATTGGGGGGGGCTCTACTCAGTTCTATCCCATAATACCCCATGGGGAGGGTGTGGGTTCCTTTACTACCCTATAGCACCCTATAGGGGGGGGTCCCCTCCATCCCATAATACCCTATGGAGGCATCCCCATCCATCCCATAATACCCTACAGGCATTACCCCATTAAACCCTATGGGGATGGGTTTGGGCCATTCCATTCCCCATTGAGGGGGGGGTCTGTTCCCTTCTCTCCTATAATACTGCATGGTGGGGGGGGGTGGTTCTTTCTGTACCCTATAGCACCCTATAGGGGGGTCCCCTCCATCCCATAATGCCCTGCAGGTGGAGCGCATCAAGGAGCGGGTGGAGGAGAAGGAGGGGATCCCCCCCCAGCAGCAGCGCCTCATCTACAGCGGGAAGCAGATGTGAGGGGCGGGGCCTGCGGGGGCTGTGGGGTGGATCTGGGGGGCGCCATGGGGTGATGGGGTGGATCTGTGGGGCGCTATGGGGCTATGGGGTGGATCTGTGGGGTGCTATGGGATGGATCTATAGGGCGCTATGGGGGGCCATGGGGTGGATGTATGGGACTATGGGGTGGATCTGTGGGGTGCTATGGGGCTATGGGGTGAATGTAAGGGGCTATGGGGTGGATCTGTGGGGCGCTATGGGGCTATGGGGTGGATCTGTGGGGTGCTATGGGGCTATGGGGTGGATGTAAGGGGCTATGGGGTGGATCTGTGGGGCTCTATGGGGCTATGGGGTGGATCTGTGGGGTGCTATGGGACTATGGGGTGGATGTATGGGGCTATGGGGTGGATCTGTTGGGCTCTGTGGGGCTATGGGGTAGATCTGTGGGGCGCTATGGGGCTATGGAGTGGGTGTATGGGGCTCTATGGGGCTATGGGATGGATCTGTGGGGCACTATGGGGCGATGGGGTGGATCTGTGGGGCTCTATGGGGCTATGGGGTGGATGTAAGGGGCTATGGGGTGGATCTGTGGGGCTCTATGGGGCTATGGGGTGGATCTGTGGGGTGCTATGGGACTATGGGGTGGATGTATGGGGCTATGGGGTGGATCTGTTGGGCTCTGTGGGGCTATGGGGTGGATGTAAGGGGCTATGGGGTGGATCTGTGGGGCTCTATGGGGCTATGGGGTGGATCTGTGGGGTGCTATGGGACTATGGGGTGGATGTATGGGGCTATGGGGTGGATCTGTGGGGCTCTATGGGGCTATGGGGTGGATGTAAGGGGCTATGGGGTGGATCTGTGGGGCTCTATGGGGCTATGGGGTGGATCTGTGGGGTGCTATGGGACTATGGGGTGGATGTATGGGGCTATGGGGTGGATCTGTTGGGCTCTGTGGGGCTATGGGGTAGATCTGTGGGGCGCTATGGGGCTATGGAGTGGGTGTATGGGGCTCTATGGGGCTATGGGATGGATCTGTGGGGCACTATGGGGCGATGGGGTGGATCTGTGGGGCTATGGGGTGGATCTGTGGCGGTCTATGGGACTATGGGGTGGATCTGTGAGGCTCTATGGGGCTATGGGGTGGATCTGTGGGTCTCTATGGGGCTCTGTGGGTCCCTGTGGGGCTCTATGGGGCTGGGTCCCCCCCAGGAACGACGAGAAGACGGCCGCTGACTACAAGATCCAGGGGGGCTCCGTCCTCCATCTTGTCCTGGCGCTGCGGGGGGGGCGGGGCTCCCTTAGCCCCGCCCCTTGACACCCCCACCCCCCTTTTGTGGGCGGGGCTTAAGGGCCCCCCCTCCCCCTTTAACCCCATTGGCTCCATTTATACCCAACCCCCCCCCCCCCCCCCCCCCCCCCCCCCCCGGTTCAATGGTTGGCTATTTAATAAAGGCTCTTGATGATGTCATAATGACATCATCGTGATGTCATTGTAAGGGGCGTGGTCTTGCCTTGTCATTGGCCCTATTGCCCCTTTAAGACGCGTTGTGGGCCCAATGCCCTTTTAAGGGCATGGGGGAGTGGCCTCACTGCGTTGGCTCCGCTCCCTTTAACCCCATTGCCCCTTTAAGACAAGAAGTGGTCCCATTGCCCTTATAAGGGCATAGGGGGGCTTGGCCTCCCTGCCTTGACTCCGCCCCTTTGACACCATTGCCCATTTAAGGGCTGCGGGCCCCACCTCATACCGATTGCCCTTTTAAGGCCATGAGGGGGGCGTTCCCTCGCTTGGCCACGCCCCCTTGGCGGTGCCTCCCATGGCCGGCACCATCGAGTTGGGGGGGGCACTTATGGGGCACAAGGGGTCACTTCTGGGTTGCAAAAGGTCACTTATGGGGCTCAAGGGATCACTTATGGGTCCCAAAACGTCACTTATGGGGTTCAAGGGGTCACTTGTGGGTCCCAAAAGGTCACTTATGGGGCACAAGGGGTCACTTGTGGGTCCCAAAAGGTCACTTATGGGGCTCAAGGGGTCACTTGTGGGTCCCAAAAGGTCACTTATGGGGCTCAAGGGATCACTTATGGGTCCCAAAAGGTCACTTATGGGGCTCAAGGGGTCACATATGGGTCCCGAAAGGTCACTTATGGGGCTCGAGGGGTCACTTGTGGGTCCCAAAAGGTCACTTATGGGGCTCAAGGGGTCACTTATGGGTCCCAAAAGGTCACTTATGGGGCTCAAGGGATCACTTATGGGTCCCAAAACGTCACTTATGGGGTTCAAGGGGTCACTTGTGGGTCCCAAAAGGTCACTTATGGGGCACAAGGGGTCACTTGTGGGTCCCAAAAGGTCACTTATGGGGCTCAAGGGGTCACTTGTGGGTCCCAAAAGGTCACTTATGGGGCTCAAGGGATCACTTATGGGTCCCAAAAGGTCACTTATGGGGCTCAAGGGGTCACATATGGGTCCCGAAAGGTCACTTATGGGGCTCGAGGGGTCACTTGTGGGTCCCAAAAGGTCACTTATGGGGCTCAAGGGATCACTTATGGGTCCCAAAAGGTCACTTATGGGGCTCAAGGGGTCACATATGGGTCCCAAAAGGTTACTTATGGGGCTCGAGGGGTCACTTGTGGGTCCCAAAAGGTCAGTTATGGGGCTCAAGGGGTCACTTATGGGGCTCAAGGGGTCACTTGTGGGTCGCAAAAGGTCACTTATGGGGCTCAAGGGGTCACTTGTGGGTTGCAAAAGGTCACTTATGGGTCCCAAAAGGTCACTTATGGGGCTCAAGGGGTCACTTGTGGGTCCCAAAAGGTCACTTATGGGGTTCAAGGGGTCACTTGTGGGTCCCAAAAGGTCACTTATGGGGCACAAGGGGTCACTTGTGGGTCCCAAAAGGTCACTTATGGGGCTCAAGGGGTCACTTGTGGGTCCCAAAAGGTCACTTATGGGGCTCAAGGGATCACTTATGGGTCCCAAAAGGTCACTTATGGGGCTCAAGGGGTCACATATGGGTCCCAAAAGGTCACTTATGGGGCTCGAGGGGTCACT